>NW_024081118.1:585960-604867 GCF_003009895.1 Hyaena hyaena
CAGAAATGCTGAGGCATAGGAGCACATGGACCCCAATGTTCATAGCAGCACTCTCCACAATAGCTAAAACATGGAAAGAGCCTAAGTGTCCATCAACAGATGAATGGATCAAGAAGATGTGGTTTATCTATACCATGGAATACTACATGGCAATGAGAAACAATGAAATCTGGCCTGTGTAGCAACATGGATGGACCTTGAGGCTGTTATGCTGAGCGAAATAAGTCAGGCAGAGAAGGACAAATACCATATGTTTGCACGTATAGGAGGATTGGGAGGAACTTGACAGAGGAACATGGGGGAGAAGAAGGGCGGAAATGGTGGGGGAAAGGGAGAGAGGCAAACCATGAGAGACTCTTGAATGCTGACAAAAACTGAGGACTGATGGATGTGGGGGGGAGGGGGAGATGGGCATGGAGGAGGACACTTGTGGGGATGAGCACTGAGTGTTATGTGGAAACTAATTTGACAATAAACTATTTGTTTAAAAAAAAAAAAGAGTCAAGGAGCTTCTATTGATAATCCGGCTGCAGGAGTCTCTGCTGCGAATCGCAAAATTTTGTTGTTGCTTACTTCAAACCTCGGGGGAAATGAATGACACAGAACAAAAACATCTTCATAAGGTGCTCAAATTTAGTGAAAGGAGCAGGGACCAGCTGATAAACTATTACCAAAACAAAGCAAATTCCGAAGGAGAAAGTAATTTTACCCAATGCTCATTGTTGGTGTGAGAAAAAAAGAAAAGAAAACTCGTGGACACCCCATATGCCACGTCTTTAAAAGAATCTTTACATTACGCAGACCAGTTAATTGCTGTTGACACTGAGCTGGGTGATAATATGAGCACTTGAAAAAATTCACTTTCCAAAAGGCAATTAGGAGTTTAGGTAGCCGTGTAATCGATCTCATGCAGAGATAATGCAAGCTGATGATGATTTTTCGTTTGCTTGGTTTTTTGTTTTTTTTTTTTTTTTCTGCTTGGTTGGTTTTTTTTTTTTTTTTTTTATTCCAGCCACCCCGTCTCTTTCTTGTAATTTCAAGTGCCAAATAAGAAGAGTGTCCCCAATAGGCTGGACCCAACCTCGTGTGCACTGCAGGCTACATCAGCCCCTCCTTGCCCAGAAGCCTCTTGGAAAGTTGTTCTGTCTCTGTCACAGAGTTTATCAAAGATTATAGATGATTAGGCTAACTCAGCCTGGGGCTTTCATGGGTTTTTCCCTTGGGTTCGTTACCTGAAACTAGATCCAGTGGCACCGGGCATGAATGGATATTGAAATGACAGAAGCATCTTCATTTAGGGGACAGGGGACTGGGGAACAGACACATGGAACATATATATATAATGTTTAAAGGAAGGTTTCAATCACTCTAGCCACTTGAGTAGGTAAAGAGTCCCAAAGTCCTGTGTTTTATTTCCTCATCCTTTTTCTTTCCGTTTCATTCCTCCTAGGACTTTCTACGGGCATATTTGTGGTGGTAATTCTGTAGTTAAAAATATCAAGGCCTGCTGAAGCCAGGAGAAAAGGAGCGATGGTCACTTCCACAGGTACCCTGCTGGATGGGTAACGGGCCAGACGTTCAGGTGTCCTTCCTTGGGGAAGGCGTGGATGCACGTGAAATTCATGAAAGATGGTTTATTACATTAGGCTGAAGTTGCTTTGCTTTGCTTTTGTCTTTGAAGTTTAACTCTGTGGAGACATTTCTGTGCGCTGTCAGCCAGAAATAGCAAATGCTTGTCAGACAAATAGGCACACAGTAGTGGACATTTATCATGATCTCCCTGACAGGCATCCAGCCTGCCTTTTATGAGCGGGCAACTCCTCACCTGGTGAGTATTACCAGACACAGAGCCTGCCTCGGACCACGCAAGCTGAAAATCCCGGGTATAAAACTATTAGCTCACTCAGGGTACGAAATGCTGTTTCTGTCCATAGAGCTCACCGGCTCCAGACTTGGACCTGAGGGACAAAGACAAAGAACCCATCACGACAGGGCGCAACTCTAGCAGAAGGGACAAACCCTGGAGGGCTTGCGGCGGCCAAGAGCCACGTCCGCGTTCGGCATCCCCAGGAGAGGTGCTGTGTCCCGGGGAGCCTGAGTTCTGTGGAGGCTGCGGCAGGCTCCTTGTTGGAACCCCATCTTATGCCACTCACAAAATTCACTCCAAGTGCAGTAGACTTAAACCCAGGAAGTGAAAACATTAAACTCCTGGAGGAAAACATGGGGTAAAAATCTCCCTGATCCTGATCTTGGCAGTGATTTTTTTTTTTTTTAATATCACACCAGAAGCACAGCAAACAAAAGGAAAATTAACAACTGGGAATATGTCAGCTACAAAGCTTCTGAACAGCCAAAGAAATGATCCACCAATGACAAGACAACCGATAGACAGGAGAAAATATTTGCAAATAATATACCTGATAAGGTGCTAATATCCAAAATACATTAAGCACCACAACTCAACAGCAACAAGATAAATAATCCAATTTTAAAAATGGGCATAGTAACTGAATAGACAGTTTTCCAAAGAATACATGCCGATAGCCAACAGGTACATGAAAAGGTGTTCAACATCAGTCCTCATCAGAGACGTGCGAATCAAGAGCATAATGAGACGCCACCTCACGCCTGTTATGGTGACTGTCATCAGAAAGTCAAGAGACAACGAATGCTGGTGAGCATGTGGAGAAAAGGGACCCATGTGCACTGCTGGTGGGAACACACACTGGTGTAGCCACTGCGGAAAACAGCACGGAGGGTCCCCAAAAAGTTAACAGTATAACTCCCCTACGACCAGCAATCTCACTTTCATGTATATATCTGAAGGATATGAAAACAGGATCTTGAGGGATATCTGTACTCTGTATTTTTTACAATAGGCAAGATATGGAAGCAACCTAAATGGCTGCCAATAGGATGAATGGATAAAGATAGGATATATGTATGTAATATGCAATAAAATATCATTCAGTCACAAGAAAGAAGGAAAGGAAATCCTGCCATTTGGGAACACATGGGTGACCCTGAAGGCATCATGCTACACGAAATAAGGCAGACAAAGGAAAATATTCTGGATTATGGCTTATATGTAAAATCTAAAAGAACCAGACTCATAGCAACATCAGAGCAGAATGGCAACTACCAGGGGCTGAGGATGGAGGAAATGAGATGTTGGTCAAAGAATATAAACTTCTATTTACTGACATTATGGGGATAATCATTTTGCAAGTGTATCAAATCAATACATTCTATACCTTAAACTTACACTCTATTATGGGTCAGTTTTGTCTAAATGAAGTAGAAAAGGGACAGATCAGGGACACCTGGGTGGGTGGCTCAGTTGGTTAAGCGTCTGATTTCGGCTCAGGTCAGAACTCATGGTTCGTGGGTTCGAGCCCCACATCAGGCTCTATGCTGACAGCTCAGAGCCTGGAGCTTGTTTTGGATTCTGTGTCTCCCTCTCTTCGCCTCCCCAACTCATGTTCTGTCTCTCTCTATCTCAAAAATAAATAAACTATATAAAAAAAATGTTTAACAACAACAACAAAAAGGGTCCAATCAGTTAGCAATGAATTAGAGAGATCAGAAAAGATTTTCAAAGTGAGTCCAGCTAAAATTACTGTACTCCCTGGTAAGAAAAAGGGAAAGGTTACAGCTTCTGGGAAATATCAGAAAGCTAACACTGTTGGGTAAATGCAGTTCAGTAAAATAGTCCAACCAAGTAACCTAGCAAATAAGGAAGCAAGCAAACTACAAACCACAAAAATAACTGCTTTGAGTTAGATGTGCTGGTCATGGAGGGTTGTCAATATTCAGAGTTGCTACAAAACAGGATCTAAAAAATCTTGTCATCAACAACAAAATTATGATACACACAGAGAAACATAAAAGTGTGACCTATATACAAAAAATAAAAGCCAGCAACAGACATGACCTTTGACAGGGGCCAGATGTCACACTTAATGGCAAACAAATTCAAGGCAACTATTATAAATATTTGCAAAGAATGAAAAGTAAATAAGATTAAAGAAATAAGGAGAAGTATGATGGCCATATCATACTAAATTTTTAAAATACCATTAAAGTAGAAATTCATTTAAAATGGAAATACTGGAATTGAAAAATACTGGAGAGTAAACAGAAAGTTCAAGACAGTGGCTCAACGGTAAATTTGTGTTGGCAGAGAAAGCATTAGCAAACTTGAAGATGGATAAGTATGTAAATCTAAATATGAACAGCAAAGAGAAAAAAAATAAACAGAGCCTCAAATGAACAGAGCCTCAAAGAAATGTGAGAGGCCACTAAGTACACCAGCATGTACTTAATGGAAACCAGAAAGAGAGAAACATGTGTAAGAAAAATACTTGAAGAAATAATGACTGAAATCTTCCCACATTTGATGAAAAAATATTAAGAGAAACATCCAAGAACCCTGCAGATCTCTGAATAGGATAAATGCAAAGGGATTGACAAACAGGTATATTTCAGTAAAAAACGTAAAAGACAAAAAGCAAACCTTGAATGTTTTGAGGGGGTGGGGGGAGACACTTTGAACATACAAGTTTAATAATATGTCCCTGTCCTAATTCTCCAAAGTATCATCCACTTTGAAAGAAGAAAAAAATAAACCTAGCTCTTCTCTTGACAATGGACACATCTTTAGAAAATTTGAGGAACACATCAAAAATCCATTAGAAATAATAAATTCAGCTGGGTTGCAGGATTCATGATCTATATACAGAAATTCAATCATATTTCTGTATCCTAGCAGTGACCATTCTGAAAAATAAACTAACAACTTTATTTACAATAGCATAGCAATGAACAAAATTAAGAGGCAAAGGATAAAATTAGGGAGAAAGTCTAAGATTTATACACTGAAAGCTGTATAGCATTATTAAAAGAAATGGAAAAAAATCTAAATAAATTAAAAGAAAACCTATGATTATTGTTGAAAAGATTTGATATTGCTAAAATGTCAGTATTTACCAAATTCATCTACACTTAACCAACTGAGCCACCCAGATGCCCTATAACAACCAAATTCAGCTACAGATTCAATATAATCCCTATCAAAACCTCAACTAATTGACTCAAACAATTGATTTGAAAATGATGACAAGATGATCTTGGGTTAATGTAAAAATGTCAGGGTTTCCCTCATGAGCCCAGGCGGCAGCCGTCGCGGGTGCATCCAGATTCTGCGTCCAGACTTTATTGATCTGACCCAAGGTATGTTGTGAGTGCTGGCAGGAATTAAGAGAAGGCCTGAAGTCGTAGGACACTGAGCCACAGGAGTGTGGGAAGAGAAAGACAGAGTACACTGGGAAGGAAACCCCGTAAGTGCATGACTTGGAACTGGGGAAGATGAAAGCGGGCGGGGACCCTGAGACTCGGAGGGAGGGGAGGGGGCCCAGCCTGCGTGCAGCTGCGGGGAGTGGTGAGCCCGGCGAGTCCAGGGAAAGGAAAGAGAAGCTGAGATTGCTCATAGAACCGTCTCTGGAGAAGAGAAACAGCTCGGCTTGCAAAGAGAGTGTTTTTTAGCTCTGGCTGGGGGGCTGACTTTGAACTAGGTGCCCCCCGTCCCAGAAGGCGCCAGGAAAAACTGCTCTGCAGCGCTCCCGGCACCGGCCCCGCCAGCGGCGCGGACTCTGTGGACCTGAAGCCGCTACATTCCCCGCACGCTCATGAAACACACCGAGGCCTCGGATCTCAGGTTGTATCGCTACTTGACCCCGCGGATCTGAGGCTGCGACACTTCCCCCACCCCCCACTCAACCCCTGGGAAGCAGGGAAGCAGCGACCTGCGGGACTGTTTTGGGCGGTATAAACAACGCCTGCGGACTGGGACCTGGAAATGAGGCCAGGCGTGGGGCATAGAACTCAGCCCACCTTGGCTACGTCCTCAGCACAGGGAGATCGGACCCGAAGAAGTGATTTGCAACGCTTGGTTGAGAAGGGACTGGAGCAACGCCATTCTTCTCCCCACAACACCAAGGGGGGCCTCAGGGAGCGGCCAGCAGGTCACAGTGGAGGTGAGACTTGCCTACACCAACCACGCCCAGCCCTCCAGAGAGCTGTTTTGTTGTTGTAGTTGTTGTAGTTGATGTTTTACCTGAGCCTGGGGCCAGACCAACATGGACGCACTGCCATGATTAATCCTAGATAATCCCTTCGGTTCAGATACAATCTCCCTTTTCTCATTCAGAACCCTGTAATCCTCCACTCTGCTGGTCAGGGCACTCTGGTCACTGGTTGGCTTAAACAGTTACATTTAATCCATTCTTTAGATGTACACTCTATACCTCCACCTTTACCTTTTTCTCCCTCTCTGGAGTAATCAGACTATATAGTTTCTCTGAGTGTCTCTTAATCTCTCTGCCTGGTCATTTAATTTCCAATTTCATTTCCTCCCCACCCTGTTATTTTTCTCTTTGTATATGCTCTTCCATCAACACTGCATCTAATTGGCTCTTTATTTGTAGCTGGGAATTATGGTTTTATGCCTTTAGATATCCTTTGTCTTTTGGGGTTTTTTCCTTTGTCTTTTCTTTTTTTCATTTTTTAATTAATTTTAATTTTTATTATTTATATTCCTTCCTTCCTCTTTTCTTTTTTGTATTATTTTGTATTTTGTCCCCTCCTTCTTTTTCTTTTCCTTTCTCCCTTTCAGTTTGCATGTTTATTGGCTTTGTCTCTGCGTTTGTGTACCTTTGTTCCCTCTGTGGTTGTCTGTTTACTTTTTCCAGGGCTGCCTCAAGAAACAAGCCAAACTACACATGGTGGAGGGTCCCAAATACCTCTTCGAGAAGGGAAACAAAATAACCAAACTTTCAGCAAGAGAAACCAAGAGACACCATTCAAAGAACACTTCCTGAACAGCAAGCCCTGAACAGTCAAAGAACCCTCTTTAATACAGCAGAATTCCCAGGGGCTGAGTGTACAACAAGATTTTAAAATTAACAAGAGATAGAAAACTAACCAAAATGACAAATAGAAGAACTCTCCTCCAAAGAAATTACAGGAAGAAATGACAGCTAAAGAACTGCTCAAAACAGATATATGCAACATAGCTGAACAAGAATTTAGAACAATAATCATAAAATTAATCTCTGGGCTTGAAAAAGCATGGAAGACATCAGAAAAACGATCGCTATGAAGACTATGGAGATCAAAAATAGTTACGATGAATTTAAAAATGCTATAAATGAGATACATAATAAAACGGAGGTGTCCAAGGCACAGATTGAAGACACAAAAAGGAGAATAAGTGATTTAGAAGGCACAATTATAGAAAAAGAGGAAGCTGAAAAAGGAGAAATACACTGATACAGGAACATGAAAGAAGAGTTTGAGAGTTCAGCGATACAATCAAATGGAACAATATCCATGTCATAGGAATCCCAGAAAAGGAAAAGAGAGGGAAAGGTGCTGAAGGAGTCCTTGAACAAATTATAGCAGAGAACTTCCCCAACCTGGGTAGGGAAGCAGATGTTGAAATTCAAGAGGCACACAGAGAAGTCCCCTATGGCTTAACTTGAATCAATCTTCTGCACGACATATAGTGAAACTGGCAAAATATAAGGACAAAGAGAGAATTTTGAAAGCAGCTAGGGAGAAAAGGGCCCTAACATACAAAGGGAAACCTATCAGAGTGGTGACAGACCTATCTACTGAAACTTGGCAGGCCAGAAAGGAATGGCAGGAGATCCTCAATGTGATGAACAGAAAAAATATACAGCCAAGAATCCTCTATCCAGTAAGCCTGTCATTCAGAATAGAAGGAGAGATAAAAGTCTTTCTAAATAAACAAAAATTGAAAGAATTTGTCACCACTAAGCCAGCCCTACAAGAAATCCTGAGGGGGACTCTCTGAGGGAAATGTTGCAAGGAACGCAAGATGCTAGTACACACCACAAGCATGAATCCCACAAATGACACAATGACTCTAAACCCATATATTTCAATAATAACACTGAATGTAAATGGGCTGAATGCTCCAATCAAAAGACATATGGTAGCAGAATGGATAAAAAAAAACAAAATCCATCTATTTGCTGTCTACAAGAAATGCATTTTAGACTGGAATATACCTTCAGATTAAAAGTTAGGGGATGGAGAAACATATATCATGCTACTGGAAGTCAAAAGAAAGCCGGAGTAGCTATACTTATATCAGACATACTGGACTTTAAAGTAAAGACAGTAACAAGGGATGAAGAAAAGCATTATATAATAATTACAGAGTCTATCCATCAGGAAGAAGTAACAATTATAAATGTCTACACATAGAATATAGGAGCACCTAAATATTTAAAACAATTAATCACAAACAGAAACAGTTTTATAGATAAGAATGTACTAATCGCAGGGGACTTAACTCCACTTACAGCAATGGATGGATCAACCAGATAAGAAATCATTAAAGAAACAACGGACTTGAATGACACATTGGACCAGATGGATCTGACAGATATATTTAGAACTCTACATCCTGAGGCTATGGAATTCACATTATTCTCAAGTGCACATGGAACATTCTCCAAGATAGATCACATACTGGGACAAAAAACAGCCCTCAATAAATATAAAATAATTGAGATCATACCATGCACACTTTCAGATCAAAATGCTATGAAACTCGAAATTAATCACAGGAAGAAGTCTGGAAAACCTCCAAAAACATGGAGGTTAAAGAACACCCTACTAAAGAACGAATAGGCCAATCAGGCAATTAGAGAAGAAATTAAAAACTATATGTAAACAAATGAAAATGAAAATACAACAATCCAAACTCTATGGGATGCAGCGAAGGCAGTCCTAAGAGGAAAGTACGTCGCACTCCAGTCCTATACAAGAAATTAGAAAAAGCACAAGTGTAAAATCTAACAGCGCACCTAAAGGAACTAGAGGGAGAGCAACAAGAGCACCCCAAACCCAGTAGGAGAAGATAAATAATAAAAATCAGAGCAGAAATAAACAATACAGAAACCAAAGAAACAGTTGAACAGATTAATGAAACCAAGAGTTGGGTTTTTGAAAAAATAAAATTGACAAACCTCTAGCCAGGCTTCTCAAAAAGAAAAGAGAGAGCATTCAAATAGACAAAATCATGAAGGAAAATGGACTGATTACAACCAACCCCTCAGAAATACAAGCAATTATCAGGGAATACTATGAAAAATTATGCCATCAATTGGAAATCTTAGAAGAAATGGACATATTCCTGAACACACACTCACTACCAACATTCACACGGGAAGAAATAGAAAATCTGAACAGACCCATAACTAGTGAAGAAATTGAATCAGTTATCCAAAATCTCCCAACAAATAAGAGACCTGGGCCCGATGGCTTCCCTGGGGAATTCTACCAAACATTTAAAAAAAAATTAATACACATTATTCTCAAGCTATACCAAAAAAAAGAAATCAAAAGAAAACTTAAGGACTAATTTTATGAAGCCAGCATCACTTTGATTCCCAAGCCAGACAGAGATCCAGCAAATAAATAGAACGAGAGACCAACATCCTTGATGAATACGGATGCAAAAATCCTCAACAAGATACTTGCAAATCGAATCCAGCAGCACATAAAAAGAATTATTCACCAAGATCAAGTGGGATTCATTCCTGGGTTACAGAGCTGGTTCAATATTCGCAAATCAATCAATGTGATACATCACATTAACAAAAGAAAAGACAAAGCCATATGATCCTTCTGATAGAGGCATAAAAGCATTTGACAAGATACAGCATCCCTTCTTAATAAAGACCCTCGAAAAGTCGGGATAGAAGGAACTTACTTAAACACCATAAAAGCCACCTATAAGAAGTCCTCAGCTAACATTATCCTCAACAGGGAAAAACTGAGGGCTTTCCCCCTGAGATCAGGAACACGACAGGGATGTCCACTCTCACCACTGCTGTTTAACATAGTGCTGGAAGTCCTGGCATCAGCCATCAGAAAACAAGAGGAAATCAAAGGCATCAGAATTGGCAAAGAGGAAGTCAAACTTTCATTTTTCACGACAGGATACTCTCCATAGAAAACCTGACAGACTCCACCAGAAGCCTACTAGAACTGATCCATGAATTCAGCAAAGTTGCAAGGTACAAAATCAACGTACAGAAATAGGTTGCATTCTTATACACCAACAATGAAGCAACAGAAAGAGAAATCAAGAAACTGATCCATTCACAATTGCACAAAAAACCATAAAATACCCAGGAATAAACTTAATTAAAGACATAAGAGATCTGTATGATGAAAACTATAGAAAACTTATGAAGGAAATTGAAGAAGACACAAAGAAATGGGAAAACATTCCATGCACATCGATTGGAAGAATATAGTTAAAATGTCATTACGACCCAAAGCAATCTACACATTCAATGCAATCCCAATCAAAATGGCACCAGCATTCTTCTCAAAACTAGAACAAACTATCCTAAAATTTGTATGGAACCACAAAAGACCCCGAATAGCCAAAGTAATATTCCAGAAGAAAACCAAAATGGAAGGCATCACCATCCCAGACTTTAGCCTCTACTACAAAGCTGTCATCATCAAGACAGTATGGTATTGGCACAAAAACAGACACATAGACCAATGGAATAGAATGGAGAACTCTGAATTGGACCCAAAAATGTAAAGTAAACTAATCATTGACAAAGCAGGAAAGAGTATCCAATGGAAAAAAGTCAGCCTCTTTAACAGACGGTGCTGGGAGAACTGGACAGCAACATGCAGAAGAATAAAACTAGATCACTGTCTCACACCATGCACAAAAACAAACTCAAAATGTATAAAGGACCTGAACGTGAGACAGGAAACCATCAAAACCCTAGAGGAGAAAGCAGGAAACAACCTCCCTGACCTCCACCGCAGCAATTTCTTACTTGACACATCCCCAAAGGCAAGGGAATCAAGAGCAAAAATGAACTATTGGGACCTCATAAAGATAAAAAGCTTCTGCACAGCAAAGGAAACAATCCATAAAACTAATAGGCAACAAAAAGAATGGGAAAAGATAGTTGCAAATGAAATATCAGATAAAGGGATAGTATCCAAAATCTATAAGGAAGTCACCAAACTCCACACCCAAAAAACAAATAATCCAGTGAAGAAATGGGCAGAAGATCTGACACTTCTCCAAAGAGGACATCCAGATGGCCAACAGACACATGAAACGATGCTCAGCATCCCTCCTCATCAGGGACATACAAATCAAAACCACACTGAGATACCACCTCACGCCAGTCAGAGTGGCTAAAATGAGCAAATCAGAGAACTCTAGATGCTGGCGAGGATGTGGAGAAATGGGCACTCTCCTACACTGTTGGTGGGAAGGTAAACTGGTGCAGCCCCTCTGGAAAAGAGTGTGGAGATTCCTCAAAAAATTAACAATAGAATTCCCCTAGGACCCAGCAATAGCACTGCTAGAAATTTACCCAAGGGATCCAGGAGTGCTGATGCATATGGGCACATGGACCCCAATGTTCATAGCAGCACTCTCAACAGTAGCCAAAACATGGAAAGAGCCTAAGTGTCCATCCACAGACGAATGGATCCAGAAGATGTGGTTTGTCTATACAATGGAATCCTACATGGCAATGAGAAACAATGAAATCTGGCCACGTGTAGCAACATGGATAGAACTTGAGGGTGTTATGCTGAGTGAAATAAGTCAGGCAGAGAAGGACAGACACCATAGGTTTGCACATATAGGTGGATTAGGAGGAAGTTAACGGAGGACCATGAGGGAGAAGAAGGGGAAAAATAATTGGGGAGAGGGAGGGAGGCAAACCATGAGAGACTCTTGAATGCTGACAAAAACTGAGGACTGATGGATGTGGGGGGGAGGAGGGATGGGCATGGAGGAGGGCACTTGTGGGGATGAGCGCTGGGTGTTATTTGGAAACCAACTTGACAATACACTCTTTGAAAAAAAAAATAAGGGTTTCAGAATAGTAAAAACAATCTTAAGAGGAACCAAGTTGGAGAGCATGTATTTCCTGATTTTAAAACTTATGACAAAACTATAGGAATCCATACTGTATAGTACTGGCATAAGGTTAGACTTACAGATTGACGGAATAGAATTATGAGTCTAAAAGTAAGCCTTTATATTTATGATAGTTATTTTTCAGCAAGGACCCCAGACAATTCAATGGGAAAAAAAGTAGTCTTTTCAATACAGGGTAGCAAGGAAGTTAGGTATCTAAATGTAAAAGAATGAAGGTGGACCTCTAAATCACATCACACTCTAAAATGAACTCACCCTTGGTAATCGACTTAAGTGTAGGGGCTAACACTATAAAAGCTTCAGAGAAAAAAAACACAGGAGTAAACCTTTGTGACCTTGGGTAAGGCACTATTTCACTAAAAGCACAATTGACAAAAGAAAAAAAAAAAGAGTTGTACTACCTTAAAGTTTAAAACCTTTGTGCTGCAAAGGATACCACCAAAAAAGTGAAAAGATAACTCAGAGGATGAGATAAAGCTTTAAAAATCATATGTCTGATCAGGGAGTTATATCTAAATTATATAAAGAACAGTTATGACTCAATAACAAAAAAATCAATGACCCAATTAAAAATAGGATTAAAGGATCTAATTATATATTTCTCCAAAGAAGACTTATAAGTGACCAATAAGCACATGAATAGATGCCCAACATCATGAGCCATTAGGGAAATGAAAATCAAAACCACAATCAAATATCCCCTCATGCCTACAGGGAGAGCTATAATTTAACAGATAACCAAAAGTATGGATGAGGATGTGCAAAACCTGGGCCTCCCATGTGTCGCCGGCAGTAGTATAAAATAGTGAAGCCACATTGGAAAACATGCTGCCATTTCCTCAAGAAGTCAAACAGAAACATAAAGCTACCACAGGACTCAGAAATCCGATTGCTAGAAATATTCCCAAGATAAATGAGAGTAAAATGCAAATACACCACACCAAAATTTGTATACAAATGTTTGTAACAGCATTATTCATAATTGCCAAAAGGCAGAACCAGTGAAAATGCCTATTGACTGACTTATGGATAAACAAAATGGGATCTATATAAAGGAGGGTCATTTGGCCACACGAAGGAATGAGGTACTAATAGGTGCTAAAACATGGATGAATCTTAAACCATTTTACTAGGTGAAATAAGTTAGTTGCAAAAGACCACATGTTGCATGGTCCCATTTGTATGAAATGTTCATTATAAGCAAATCTATAGAGACAGAACATGTATTATTCATTGCTGGGGCTGAGTGAGGGAGGCAGTAGAGGAAAAATGAAGAGTGAATGTGGGATTTATTTTTAATGTCTTTTGAAATGTCTTAAATTGGTGTTGGTGGTGGTTGCACATTTCTGTGAACACACTGTAAACCACTGAATTGTATACTTAAATGGATGGATTTTACGGCATGTAAATGATATTTCAATAAAACTGTTTTTAAAAAACGGCATTGGTCCAGCAACCACTGACAAAAATACCCATGAAGACAAATATATGAAAGCAAGAACTGAAGGTCAACCAGTTGTCAAAATTAAGGAGCGATATCCAGTAACTGAAACTGTAAGAAAACTAAAAACAAACGCACACATGCTGAGCCAAGTTGAAAATAGCAGAGGTGGCTGACCACTCCCACGCCTTCCCTGAACAGGCAGAATACCCTTCATTCCTCAGTTATTCAACTCTGGGTTGAAAAGTAACTCAGTGTCAACCTTGAAACAGCAACTGTCCTGCCTTATAGATACTTATTTTCCGAATCCCTTTTAGTCTTTCATCAATATTTTTTCTTTACTTTGATCAGGAAATGGAGATACTTAGGAATTAGCTGAGATGGATTAGGGAGGCAGTCATGGCAGGGAATTAACGTCTTGCAGGCATAAAAATCCTAGTGAGGAGGAGAAAGTGAGAGTCTTGGTATTTCTCATGAACTACACCTATTAAGGGTCAAAGCAGGTCAGAAAGCGAGACTCGAAAAATGTAGACTCTCAGACGTGAATCAACACCTGGCTTTAATTTGGTCACACCTGAACACGGGACCAGGAGCTTTGCAAACGGAGCTGCCCTCCTGCTCCGGGTACGAAAGCGGAACACAGACAGTGTCCCCATCTCCACTTTGCCGGAAAAGGGGCCAAGGGCTGTGCTGCCGTCAGACAGACAGATTCTAGGTTCGCCTCAGTCTGCACGGTCAAACGTTCCATTCTTGGAGGATGAAAACACATACATATAAATAATGGAGCAGCTGACGATCTCAGAGGCTTTTATTTTTAATACATTTAAAGAAAATACGAAGCCATTAACAAGAAACAGGAGAAAGAAAGACTTAAACTTTGCTCTCCAGTGATTTCACTACGATTCTTCTCTTTTTAAATGATTCTCAGCATTACAGTAGCTTAGGGGCCACAAGAGTTAATATAATGGACATAATATGCATGTGGCTTTATTTTTAAAATTGTTTTTATTCACTTTTGATTGGAAAGTGTCATAAAGTTATATAATGTTAAAAGTGCAAGTAATTGTATGTATTTACGTAAGTTCTTTTTTGGGGGGGTGGATACATTACATCTTTATTTTTACTAACCTCCAGCTGAAGTTTAGCATTTGCTTCATTCAGTTTTGAATGTAGGCATCAGTAGCATTAGCAGCGCCTGTGGATGAGAAGCTGCAGGTATTTCCACATCACATTGTACGGTCGTACACAGGCTGTGCGTATCTCAAGACCTTGCTTGCGTTCATGCCCCCGTCACTACTTTGTTTCTTCTTCTCTTGTCACATTTTATTTAAATTCTAGTTAGTTAACCCACAGTGCAATGCTGGTTTCAGGAACAGAGTTCAGTGATTCATCACTTACAACACCCAGGGCCCATCCTAACAGATGCCATCCTCAATGCCCTTCCCCCATCTGGCCCTCCATCAACCTCCAATTTGCTCCCCATTATTAAGAGTCCCTTGTGGTTTGTTTCCGTCTCTCCTCTTGACTCCTCCCCACCCCAATTATTTGGGGGTATTTCAAGCTCTATTTTGCTATCCCAAAACAGATCCCACTCTGATCCCATGTTACTCCATAGAAAAATTAGGATTTTGAGAACCATTCACCCAGGAGAGGGCATATAAGAAGGACAGAGAAGCCTGAAGTATGGATATGCTTTCCAAATACCAGGAAAACAATTCAGGGGAGCCTGGGTGGATCAGTCAGTTGAGTGTCTGACTCTAGGTTTCTGCTCAGGTCATAATCGCACAGTTTGTGAGTTTGAGCCCCACGGTGGGTGCCATGCTAATAGCACAGAGCCTGCTTGGGATTCTTTCTCTCCTCCCCTCTCTGCCCCTCCCTGGCTTGTGCTCTCTCTCTCTCTCTCTCTCTCTCTTTCTTTCTCCCTCTCCCTCTCAGAATACATGAATTAATAAAAAAAAAAAAAAAAAAAGAAGAAGAAGAAAATTCAGTGCCCAGAACATACTCTCCATGGAACAATAAAAATAGATATATACATAAACAACCAAAAACATGTTTGTGTAAATAAATACATATATACTTTTTCATTCATCTCTTAGCTCAATTTGTTTAATGTTCTGACTCCCAAAATTTTCCACATGTGTTTCCACAGCCCCATAGTAACCAAACAACAGGAGAAACAAAGGTTCTCATTTTTCTTTAGAGGATGAGTCAGCAATGCATGTGATTTTCCTTTTCTATATGTGACATCCATAAATCTAGAACGGCTGCAGCATATTTCCTTCCGCTTGGCACCTAGGTAAGCAGTAACTCAGTAAGACTGCAGCTTCACCACCGTATTTGCTTTTAAAAATAGGATTCTCTGTTTTCTCCTCTGTCCTCAGGCCATATGGCTTCTAACAAAGTTCTTAACCAGGTTATACATGTGTGAAGACTGATCTGCGAGATTTAAGCAAACAGTGATGGTGATGATTTATAGTGATGATGATGATGGCCTGATTTCTTACTATAGGTGAGAAGGTCTGCTATGCATTTTATGCATGATACTAACTGTCCAAAACCTTTACCAGTCAATTATCTGCAGAGAGGAAAAGTAATTTTCCCAATGTTACACAACTTTCAAGTGGCAGGGTGGGGACTGAGGACACTTGGGCCGCATCTGAAGTTCTAAGGAAACTATCTGAAAACTGATACATAAGGAAAGAACTGAGTGTCTGTCCAGCTTTTCCAATATGAACTCAAGGGTCACTTGATAATCCACTGTTGGGATTTCTCTTCCTGGATTCTTTATGGGCATACTCAAAATTATAAAGGAAAAACATAGTCAAAACATCACAATTTTGTGAATCCAAGAGAAATAACAGGAAATGATTATCAGTAACAGGCAAAACTACCCGAGGGGAGAAAATGAGACTGTGTATGTTCTGATGGAAGAACACAGTAGCACATTCCACAATCCGATGAGGCCTCTCACAGTAACCAAGGCATGGAAAAGCATGTTACATAACACCTCACAGATGCAATCAGTCAAAACCATATTGTGGAAAACCACTTGAGTCCTCACTAAATGAATTGCCGGAGATAGAATAAGGGTAAGAACTGGAGCGAGAGAAAATCTAGGGGATAAAAGAAACTTAAGCAACTTATCAACCAATTGCAATGTATAGGCCTTATCAGGTCCCTAAGTTTAAAAATCCTTTGACAATTATGATATAGAGATACTTGAACACTGTCTCAATATTTGATGTTGTTAAGGAATTTTATCCATAGTTTAGGCATGATAAGTAATATTGCACTTATATTCTGAAAGTGTTACCTTCAGGTATAGTAATAAATATTCACAGACGAAAGAATGTCATATTTTGGATTTATGTCAATAATCTATAAGGAAGGGGATGTGGGGGTGGGACAGAGGTGAAAGAAGACAAACTGGGAGAAAGGAATCTTCATATGATTCTTTCAACATTTGTCAATACTGAATTTCTACCGTAAAGTAAAATAAGGGGAGCGTTTTTTAAAACCCAAATACAAAGAACCCACGAGTCTTTTTTGACTCCCTACAATTAATTTTCAAGCACCTCCATTCTCCCCTCCATGTCTGGTTCCCAGTGAGGGTCAACACAACATGAGATGGGCTTGGAAGGTGGGCTGCTCGTGTGTGTCGATACCACACCTGCTCTCCTAAGCCTGTTGTTGTGACGGCGGGGGTACGGTTACCACATGCCCCTGCTGACAGCTCTCCATCCTAATTCTGTAACGGGAGGCGCTCAGGCCAGTGTGACGGACTTGGGCGCAAGGAAGGGAAGACCGGACTGACTGGAGGCGCCCGCAAGAGCGTGTGCGCGCATGCGCGCGGTCACCGGCAGAGGGCAGCACCGGGCGCCCCTGCAACTTCAGGCTTCCTCCTCACGCCACCCGCCTGGCAGGGGCTTCACGGAGGCCTTGGGGGGCAGGTCCCCTGAAACCCCGGTGCGGCAGGGCTGGCACCAAGCTGGGACGGTGGTAACGGTCATAACGGTCAGTCTCCTCGTCTGAGGGCTGGTCCCTCGAGCGCTCACTCGCGGACGTCACTAAGCCGTACACGTACTGTGCTTCCCGCGTACGTGCGACTGTGCGTCAGGACGTGAAGCGGAAACCAGAGTCCTGAGGACGCGCTGAAAGGCGTCTGTCCGCTTCCGCAATTGCTTCGGTGAAACAAGGAAAATCAGTCTACATCCCGATACTGAAAGACAAAGGGTGATCACAGATGATTCACTTCTGCATTATTTACGGACGTGCGAATGGCAACCCGGCTGATGAAGCTCTCAGCGTTAAGCTGGCCCCACCGCGAACGCAGGCCAGGGAGACATCTTTCTCATGTGAACGGAAGTGTTTCGTGGTTCGCATTCAATATGAACTCCGATGGCAATTTTGGGGCTTCTGTCAGAGCCTGTACCTGTGTTAGGAATTGTGAAATATTGTGGGAAACACATTTCCTGGTTCATTTCAATTTGGTATGTCATAACTCAGCTTCACTGGTAATGGCCTCTCAAGGTGGAAGCCATAAACCTGGCGCAGGAAAGAATTACAGGGTAAGAAATATGAGCCTCATTTTCTGACCTAAGGGTCAGAGAGTGGACTGCTGAGAAAACTCTCAGCAAGATTCCTACTTTGAGGCAAAATTAAGAGTGTAATGTGCATGTGGGAAAGGAATTAGGGCTTGCTCTAGGTGACACATTTTTACCCATTTTAGAGCCACAGACGTTAAACATATGCCGTCTAAAAAATATATTTTGATGAAACATTATTAAACATACCAATAGTAACATGCTGATACATAAAAAATAGATCTATGTTTTAAAATATAATTAAGATAATATTTTGAATATAGGGAATATTTATTACAAGATTAATTGACTAAAAGTTTCCAAATAATTACATCAGTTAATTTGTGACCAAATATAAGTATATACTTATCAACACTAACACTGCTATTGGCTAAAATGAGCAAATCAAAGGACTCTAGATGCTGGTGAGGATGTGGAGAAATGGGCACCCTCCTCCACTGTTGGTGGGAATGTAAACTGGTGCAGCCCCTCTGGAAAACAGTGTGGATGTTCCTCAAAACATTAACAATGGGACTCCCCTAGGACCCAGCAGTAGCACTGCTAGGAATTGACCCAAGGGATACAGGAGTGCTGATGCATAGAGGCACATGGACCGCAATGTTCATAGCAGCACTCTCAACAATAGCCAAAACATGGAAAGAGCCTAAGTGTCCATCAATGGACGGATGGATCAAGAAGATGTGGTTTATCCATATGATGGAATACTACATGGCAATGAGAAAGAATGAAATCTGGCCATGTGTAGCAACATGGATGGACCTTGAGTGTGTTATGCTGAGTGAAATAAGTCAGGCAGAGAAGGACAGATACCATATGTTTGCACATATAGGAGGA
>NW_024081118.1:609966-627339 GCF_003009895.1 Hyaena hyaena
TGCCTCTTCAATCCGTCCATTGGAGGCCTCTAATTTATTATGTATCTCATTTATCGCATTTTTTAATTCTTCATGTCTATTTTTATTTTCCATTCTGTCTGTAGCCATAGTTTCTTTGATGTCCCCTATGTTTTTTTCAAGCCCTGCTATTAATTTTACCATTATTATTCTAAAATCTTGTTCAGTGATGCTGCTGATATCTGTTTTGAGCAGTTCATTAGCTGTCATTTCTTCTTGGAGTTTCTTTGGAGGAGAGCTCTTTCGTTTCGTCATTTTAGTTGGCTTTCCGGCTCTTGTTGGTTTTAGAGACCTGTTATGCTCTCTGTTTCTATGAGCGCTGCTATATCCAAGAAGACTCTTTGACTTTCCAGGGCCTATCCTTTCAGAGTGTGTTTTTTGAATGGTATCCCTTGGTCTCTCTTGTTGGGACCTTGGTTATTTTATTTTCCTACTCGTAGTGATATTTGGGACTCCCCACCTTGTGCACTCTAGCTTGTTTCTTGAGGTAGCCCTCTCAGGCAGGGATGGGCATGGCGTGATCTAGTGCCTCAGGCGGGAGCTCTGCCTCGGCGGTTGTGGGGAGGAGAGTGAGGGTGCTCCAGTCCCTCCTTGAACCCCGCGCTGCAACTCGCTTTTTTGGGCGTGTCAACTGCTCGTTCCGGGGACGCAGCCGAAGTTGGTTGCACTCTTCAACCCAGGCCAGTTCCAATCTCCAAATCCCCGTCCGTGCGCCCCGCTGAAATTGCCTTAGACACAGCTTCCCAGGCAACCCCCTCGGGCAATTCCAGGCTCCCTGCCGAGCTCTGGATAAAACAGTATTTTAAAAATACTGTTACAGGTTGTGTTTCAGATACAGCTGTGACATGTCAGGTTGAATTTGTTCCTGTATCAGTAACATATTACCTATTTCAAACATTATGCATGCCCACTGCATACAGACCTACAATTCCTAAAAAAACATAGTCAGAACAATCTGTTCAGAACTCTCACCATGGATGTGGTTGTTGAATTTTTTTAAAAGTAATATAATGTCTATTCTTTGTCGAAGATTCAAGTGTTAGACTCATAGGAAAACTTCGTCTCCAGACCCCAGGAAAACCATACTCACAACCGACTTGAACCATCTCAATGCCTTCTCCATGCTTTTGAGGGAAATGTGAACTTATCTACATAATGGATTTTTAAAATACAATCAATCGGTGTGTTCTGTGACACTTTCCCCACTTAATAGTTGTTCTCAAAGTGTTTTCCATGTTCACAAACATAGATCTACATTGTACTGTTTCTTCACTAGATATTCTTCCAAATTGTGGGTGTACCCCATAATGTAGTTGACTCCCATTTCCAAAATATTCACTGTTATAAATAATGATACAAGAGTTTATGATTTCAAATAATAACGTGGTTAACATGTTGGGCTCTGGAGTGGTTTGATTACTATTTAACTACTAATGATCCCTGAGCAAAGTACTTAACTTTCTGAGACACATTTTGTTTCTCTGTGGACAAGAGGTAATGAGTACCTCAATCACAGGAATGCTTGTGAGGATTAGGGGATATAAGTCACATGGACTTGCCAGAGTCCTCGTCACATAATACTCAATAAATGTTAAATAACACACACACACACACACACACACACAATGTATGTAAAGTACCTGATATACCACCTAAGATGTGAAGTGCTCAATATATTAACTTTTGTATCTTCTCTATTTTTTAATACTCATGTAATATTGATCCAAAAGAACTCTTGATATAAAAAGTATCATTTATTATGTCCTTTTTCAATAGTTCTACCATTTGACATTCTTTTAACTAATCTTTTATGTAATTTTTTAAATTTTATGAACACAAATTACTCAGTTGTTTCCTTAAGGCTTGTGATATATATGTCATGCTTAAAAAGGCCCATGCCACAAAAAATATAAAAATATTCTCCTGTACTGTATAATTTGTATACTTTTTTTCATATGAACTGCTCACTGGTTCTGGATTATATCTCGTTAGACGATGTGAGGCATGTATGTGTTTTTTGTTTCGTTTTGGCTTTTTTGCAATATACAGCCATTTAATTCCAAGTCATTGTTTTTAATTCTCCAGCCCCCCCGCCCTGCCAACTATGGATTTGAAATATCACCTTTAATCATATAATAGATGCATAGTCATGCATGGGTCTCCTTTAGGACTCTCTCATTATCGGTCACTGAGATTACAGGACATTTTCCTTATTTTGTAATATACTCTCTGTTGCTTTTGGTGTAAGTGTTAACCTTGTCACAGAGAAACAGCTGTAAAGATTTCCAGTCACTGATCCTTGATTCCATTACCCGTAACCACACACAGTCCTCAGCCTACGCGAGGTTGCCCAGTATCGCTGGCTCAGGCAAAAGAGAGCAATCCCGCCTGTCTGCTTCCACATGTAACTATTCTCCCTTCTCTGCTGGAGCCGATCCCACCTGCAATCACCAGAAGGGGAAACCTCGCACACTGACTCTTCCCAACAGCTCCAGGTTGTGTGGCAAATATTTTCTGTCTAGCCTTTCCTTTCGTCACCACACGCACATGCACACGAGGTGAGCACCCTGCTGAGCGTGGAGGTGTAAGTGTGAACTCAGACAAACCACTTGGGTGTTTTGATTAGTGACTAATTAATGCTTTGGCTGGATATCACCTCACTGAGCAGAGAAATGGATTTGTTCCAAGAAATAGCTTTACAGAACCATTTTGTCAGCCAAGTTAAATTTGAAACTTGGGAAACTGCTGACTAGAACTTAACAAATACATGTAAGGTCCCCTCGAAAAGCAAAGAAGTTTAACATTTTCCTTTTCTTCAGAATTCATAACATTCCACTAAACCCAATAAATTTGTCATACCACTCTTTCCTCTCGTCCTAAATACTTGTGCTCATTAATCTATATTTCAAAACCTAATTTCTAGGATCTTCCAATATGTAAAACATTGCAGAAGCAATACTTGCTGCTATTTCTCCAAACTGTCAACAGCTCCTCACGAGGAAGTGCTGACTGTTAACCAGTTTCCTCTATAGACGTTAGAACCGTCTATAGACGTGATAACACGTCCCTCTCAGAGGAGTATATCTGAAATCACAGGTATCATTTTGACTCACTATCAGTGACACTAATTTTGCTCACTTGGCTAGATACAGACATACCAGTTTTCTTCCATGGAAAGATACTATTCCCCACTTTCTGAAAGTAATCGTTTTATTGAGAAAAAATTCACATACAACTCACTCCCTCAATTCAACATGTGTGATCCAACTGTTTTTGATGTATTCACACAGCTATACAAGAACCAGCACAACCAATTCTAGAACATTTTCACACTCTAGAGGAGGCTCAGTTTCACCTCAGAAATTCAGACCTCAGCAGCAACCACTATTCATCCTCTCCCCATTTACATACATCATGTGTATTTTAACTTTGATAGTTTTTTCTTTTTTAGGCAAAAGTACATTTCTAAGCATTTTGTATATATTAATATTTCCTTTTACTGCATCTGAATTTTGGTCATAGCTCAAAAGCCTTTCCTCACATGGAGGAATTCATTCAATTTTCTAGTTAGTGTGTATAATTACATTTTTTCTTACATTAACAATTCACGTGAAGTTTGGTCTAGTATATGCTGTGAGAGGGATCTACCTTTCTCTTTTTCTAAATGATTATCAAATCATTTACTGAAAAAGTCTACCTTTGGCACAAAGATCGGTAATGCCATTTTTATCATGCGCTGAAATTTCATTTTCACTTGAGTCTCTTCCTAGAAATTTGACTTTATTGCACAGTCTTTCTGCCCAGTCATGTGTCCGGAACCTCTCATTTAGAGGAATTAAAGCAGGTTCCAATGCATGGTTGGTATAGTTTGCACACAAAGTTTTGTTCGTTTGTTTGTTTAAGGAATTCTTACCATTCTTCCATAATTTTTCATAGGAATTTTCATTAACCCTCTGTTTTCAAAAAAATAAAATAAAAAAGGTTGTTGGTGTTTTTATTAGATACACATTACATTTCTTAAATAGATTAAGCTGTTATCTTTACAAATGAGCTGTCCTGTCTCTTTCATGGTTCTTTTGTTTGTTCTTTAATGGACAGAAAGCGATGAAGTTACATGGTGTGATTCAGTCATTTCGCATAAATGTGGGCCTGCCCCTGAAAATGAGCCACGTAAGTGAGCACTGTTTCCCGCTTGTCACAAAGTAGAAGAGGGGCCACAGAACTTTCTCTAGGGCATATAGTCAAGATTCTTTAAGAAAATCTAGAAAACAATAATGTTAAAGAATGACAATTTGGACTGAATTACAAAGACTATCAAAGTAGTAAGGACGCAGATGATTTTCATAACAGGAGTGCAGAAAATTATATCTAAGCTTGATGAAGATATATAAAAGTTAAATGTATTAATTATTTTCACCAGAAAATAAAGGGCTAAATTGACAAGATGTACCCTCAGACACATAAGCTTTTCTATTTTGTGCCATGTGGTAGCTTCTAATGTGTTTTCAACTAATGACACATGCTTACTGTAAACCAGAGGACAATTTACAAAAACAATAACATGTTTGTTCAGGAGCATTTTTTAAAAATTATTTTAACATTTATTTATTTTTGAGAGACCAAGAGAGGCAAAGCATGAGCAGGGGAGGGTCAGGGAGAGAGAGACAGAGAATCTGCAGCAGGCTCCAGGCTCTGAGCTGTTTGTCAGCACAGAGCCCAACCTCACAAACCATGATGAGATCATGACCTGAGCTGAAGTCAGATGCTCAACCGACTGAGCCACCCACACATCCCTCTCAAGAACTTTTTAATAGATGCTCAATTTTTAGAGTGGGTTTGTTGGAAGAATGAGCAAAATTCTGATTCTGAACTTTTTAATGCCTTCTCTGCGCATAGAAGGAAATCCTTCTACAGTGTCTTTTTAATATATTTTCAAAAACATTTTGCTTTCAATTAGAATATTTTTCCCTTGGCCTCACCAAACAAGAGCAAGAACAATAACCAATTGCCCAGCACCATAAATACCAGCTATAATAATGGTCAGAGAGGTCCATTCTGTGTCCTGACTTACTTTACCTGAAGCTCTCAGTGCACATGTCCAAACACCTAGAGCACCTACTTAGCCTCACAACTAAGGTTGATGACCTCTGGGAATTTTTTTTTTTTTTTTGTAATTATCCTCTTTGTTCAGTTACTGTTTTCATTGTATGTGTGATAGTTTTGCTTTTAACAGACATGCATGTTTGCATAGAGTTCTGGATTCTTGTGGTGATAAGTAGGAAATGAAGATCTAAGACTAGTAAAAAACAAAAATAAAAAATAAAATATTTTTTTCAATGGGCACCTGTGTGGTTCAGTGGGTTATGTGTCCAACTTTGCCTCAGCTCATGATCTCACAGTTCATGAGTTCGAGGCCCATGTTGGGCTCTGTGTTGACAGCTCAGAGCCTGGAGCTGGCTTCGGATGCTGCCCCTCCCCTGCTTGCACTCTGTCTCCCAAAAATGAGTAGGTGTTAAAAAATAAAGTTAAAAAACTAGTTAGGAAGAAAACAGAAAATAATTTGGTTTACATTGAGGCTAATATATTACTGGGCATCAAATTTATTTGTGACAAAGATTTCTAAGGGTGATTTAAAAACACTAAGGACTGGAAGATGCCCCTTCAAGTGACTTGTGCCTCACGGATGATGAGTGATACTAATGAGGGTAGCTTCTGCCATCACTCTAATTTTTTGATCAAAGTGGAAGAATTAACTTCTCCTAAATCAAATTACTGACATAGTGGGTATGCAATGGTGGCAGAGGGAAGGGACATGTTGGAATCGCTCACTCATTCACTCCAGTGTTACTGCTGTCAGTTTGTGAAACATGGATGATGAAACAAGTTGCCAGTAAAAAAAAAATAATAATAATGATAATCAGTGTAGAATTGTGGAAGTATAAAAATTGTTGCCAAAATAATCAGTGTCCAATTGTCCAAAAGAATGGGTAATTGCCATGTGCAGACACTCAAATGCCATCTGTTGCATTTGATTTAACTTCTTCACTCTTCCACAGAGGTAGCAAAGGGCAGGGGCAGTGCAGTCTCTCAGAAAACTGAGTTTCTGAGGTGTGGCTGATCTGTTGATTTTGGTTGCTTTAACGATCAGTTCAGCCACAGACATCACTACTGATTATGAAGAAAAGCTGGAGAAACCATAGAGTGAAAGGATTTGTTAAAAATGCATGTAATTAACATGCATGTAATTAATTTAATTCACCATTATTTTTGAATACCTACTATGTGCCAGGGAATGTTCTATTTACCAAGAGCAAGCAGTTATGAGAGATGAAAGCCTGGTCCCTACTGGAGTTCATATCCTTAGTGGAAAAGGCAGTGAGCAAATTTGCACTTATTGGACAGTTGATGTGTGGCTGCACATTTTTCCTCAGAAGCTTACATGCATTACCCGCATCACACCATCTAATATTCACAAAAGCCCTGAAAAGGGAAACATGAAGATCCTGAAGAAAAAAGAAGGTAATTTACACAGCCAGTAAGTAAGAATTCTGAGAATGTAAAGCCAAGCTACATAAACGCCAGATGTTGTAAGTAACAAGTCATGAAGGAAAAATAGTAGGAGAAGGGAGACTAAAATCAAAGTTGCTCATGGTGGGGAGTGGAGTATAATTGTGAAAATGGTGGTTGTGGAAAGCCTTCCTTGGGGGGGTTATTATGAGCAGAGAAGGAATGATTCTTAAATCCAGGAGATAAGCATTCTACATAGAGGGAACAGCAAAGGCAAACACACCTGAAGACAGGTATGTCTGGAAAGCAATGAGAAGCCAACATGGAGTGTCGTGATGGAGGGAGAAGGTGGTAAGAGGTCAGGACGAACGGATTCTGGCAGGGGAGGCAGTGGGAGGTGCTGGTGTCACAGAACTCATCAATTTCTTTGTCACTGCAGCCACTGTCACCAACGCACTCAGACACCCTCAGATCCTTTACCGTCTCTACGTGCCCCTCGCTGACTCTGGAAAACTGTTCTCAAGCCCCTGGGTCCGCTATGTCCTTTTTCCACACACATAGTGATGGGGAGTTAGGTCTCCCCCGGACCGCCCGTGACGGATGGGGGCAGCTAAGCCTTGAGCAGGAACCACCTCTGAAGAGTAATTTACATCCCAGAGCCTCCTGGTAGGATGGAGTTAAAACCGCCTCCCCCACAACTCTGTCTGGAAGCGCCCGCTTGGTTGGTTTCTTCCCCTTCACCTCCCTGCTTTCTTTACCTCTGTACTGTTTTCCCCCAAGAGCATTTTCTTAATAAAAGGCTTGCACATGAGTCCTTATTTGAGGCTGCGTTTTTAAGGAACTCAATCTAAGACAAGTGAAATTCAGTAACCTAAATCGGCTCATCTTAGGAAGCAGTTTCTAATCTTCCAGGACTGAAACCTGGAGTTAGACTCCTCAGTGGTCAGATGTTACTAAAGAGCATGGCCCCGGTGCTAAGTGGAGCATATATGCCCCCTGCCATGCTGCAGCAGTGATATCACCGAGATTTTCATCCACTGTGAACTGGAATGGGTCCAAAAGGTATATGCAGTATCTCCTACAAAGGGGAGAGATGGGGGTGTTGTAATCACAAGTGCTGTCAGATCTGTTAGTTGTTGCTGGGTGTAAATGATGTATTGAAGATGGAAAATAGAAGCCTTTTGTCAGCCAAATATCAACTCAAGACACAACTCCATGACAGTGTTTAAAGAGAAACTCATTCCCCACAGGTGAAGGGTTAGCTATGCAGAAGACCAGGCCCAAGATATGATTATGAGTCTCTAATAGTAAAGTCAGGTTTCAATAGGAAAGAACATCTGGATGAGTATCCGGGGGAAGTTGGAAAATGGCCTCTCAAAGATATCCACAGCCTAAAGCTGTGAATGTTACCTTATTTGGCCAAAACAGTAGGTATTTGAAAATGTATTTAACTTAAAGATTTTGAGGTGGGTAACTTAAATTCACATTGTATATTCTTATTTTAATGTGTTACTCTTAAGTACTATACAATTTTTAAGTCAAATCTGGCAAGCTTATTAGCCTTTTTTTTTGTAGTGTTTAGTCAACTTATATTTAGTATAATTACTAAATACTTATACAGATATCAACAGATAACATTTGCCATCATATATTATCACTACTTCTTTTCCATTTGGTCTATCTGTGTTCTGTTCCATTTTATGTCACTGCTGCTTTCTTTTGGGTGAATCAAACAATTTCTGTGATTCACTTTTGTCCTATAAGAAACTTGTTAGAAAAACATATTTTAACTGTTCTTTAATTGTTCTGCTAGAGATTATAATAAACATCTTTATTTCAGTATAGCTTAATATACCTTTATAGTTTACCATTTTGTGATACTGCTGCAAAATAAACTTTCATCTCTATATTCTATATTCCATTTGAATATCTCTCTATATATTCCATTTGACCCTACCCTTTTTTCGTTGTGTTTCCATGTTTCAATTTGACTAATTTTCTTCCAGACTCTGAATGAATAAATTCTCCATTTTTAAAAAAAGTTCTACTGAGAAATCTGCTAGGGACAATGTTCTTCAGTCTTTGTCTGAAAATCTTTATTTCACATTATTTTTAAGGAGTATTTTCATTGTGTATATTTTTGCTTGATAGCTGTATTTTTCAAGCCCTAGAGAGATACTTGCTTTTGCTTTTCAGCAGTTTTGCTCTGAGTTACCTTGGTATACCTTCCTTTGCATGTGTTTTGTTAGAAGTTTACAGCGCTGCTGGAATCTCTAGGTTGATTTTTTTTTTTTTTTTTTAGTTTAAAAATTGTTAGATTCCATCACTTCAAACGATAACTTTGATCCATTATCTCTCTTTATTTTCTCCTCTGGCATCAAAACATGTAAGCATGTTTTACCTGTCCTTTTAAAGGTTTCTTTAATTATTATGGTAAAATACATAATAAAATGCATAAAATTTATCATCCTAACCTTTTTTACAGTTAACAGTGAAATCATATCAAAAATATTCATAGTGTTGTGCTACCATATCCATCATCCATTCCCTTAACTCTCTTCATCTTGTAACGTTCTCTATGCATTACATAATAAGTCTCCGTTCACTTCTTATGCTAACCCCTGGGAGCCCCTATTATGCTTTCTGTCTCTATGATTTTGGCTAATCTAAGTGGAATGTAAGTGGAATTAAACATTCTTTGCCTATTTGTGACTGGCTTATTTTAATTGGCATAATGAGATAAAGTCCATCCAAGTTTTAGCATGTATGTCAGAATTTCCTTCCTAATTTTTAAGGCTGAATAATATTGCATTGTATGTATATATCACATTGTGTTTATCCTCATCTGCTGATGGACATTTCGGTTACTTGCACAATTTAACTATTGTGAATAATGCTAAATTCTTCAATTACCCAGAAGTGAAATTGCTGGATCATATGGTAATTCTATTCTCAACTTTTTGAGAAAATATCAACTATTTCCCACAATAGTTGTACCATTTTACATTCCCAGCAGTGTGTGAGCAAGCACATTATTCCACATCTCTGTCAATACTTATCATTTTATGTTTTTTGTTAATTTTAGAATAGTCATCTTAATGGGCATGAGATCATATCTCAAGTAGTTTTGATTTGCATTTCCTTAGTGATGACTGATGTTGAATATCTTTTCATGTGCTTGTTGGTCATCACAATATCATTTTTTGAGATATGTCTATTGAAACCTTTTGCCCATTTTTGACTTGTTTTGTTGTTGTTGTTTTGTGGTTCTGGTGTTGAACTTAGTAGTTCTCTATATATTCTGGATATAACTCCCATAGCAGATGTAAAGTTTCCAAATATTTTCTCCCATTGTATACACTGCCTTTTTACTCAGTTGACAGTCTTTTAATCTAAAAATTTTAAATTTCATTAAATACTATTTATCTCTTTTGTTGCTGATGTCTATGCTTTGGGGGTCATATTCAAGAAATCATTTCCAAATCCACTGTTGTGAAGATTTTGCTCTGCTCTGTCAGTTGTAGAGTGTGAGGTCTTACTTTTAAGTCTTTGATTCATTTCTAGTTTATTTTTGTATGTGGTGTGAAGTAAATGTTCAAATTCATTCTTTACATGTGGATATCCAGTTTTCCCAGAACCATTTATTGAAAATACTATCCTTCCCTGTGGAATGGTCTTGGTATCTTTGTCAAAAAGAATCACTTCAAATTATATTCAAGGATTTATTTCTACTCTCTATTCTATTCCACTGCTCGGTATGTCTGCCTTTATGCCAGTACTATATTCTTTTTAACACTAGCTTTGTAGCTAAGTTTTGAAATGAGAAAATAGAAGTCTGAAGAGCATGGTTCTTTTTAAAGATCACTTTGGCAGGGCACATGGGTGGCTCAGCTGATTGAGCATCCAATTCTTGATTTCAGTTCAGGTTATGATCCCAGGGTCATGGGATCGAGTCCTCTGTTGGGCTCTGTGTTGATCATGGAGCCTGCTTAAGATTCTCTCCCTCTGCCTCCTTCCCCAACTCATGGTCAGTCAATCAATCAATGTCACTTTGGCTATGTGAGCTTCTTTGAAATCGAATTTTAGGATTTTTTTTCCTAATTCTATAAACAACTTCCTTGGGATTTTGATAGGGATTGCACTGAATCTGTAGACTGCTTTGGGTAATATGATATGTCAACAATATTACATCTTCCAATCCATGAACATGGAATGTGTTTCCATTTACTTATGCCTTCTATAATTTTTTAAGCAATGATCTGTTAAGTGCATTGTATACACCTTTCACTTCATTGGCAAATTGCTAATTATTTTACCTTTGTGATGCTATTATAATGGAATTATTTTCATAATTTCATTTTTGGATAATTCATTATTGGCATATAGAAATGCAACTAATTTTTTTTCATTTTTATTGAGATATATTTGACACAAAACATTGTGAATTGATTAAGGTGTATAATGTGATTTGATAGATATATACATTGTAAAATGTTTACTATGATAAGGTTAGTTAACACATTGAATACCTCACAAGTTACCGTGTGTGTGTGTGTGTGTGTGTGTGTGTGTGTGTTAAGATCTTTAAAGATCTATTCACTTACCGACTTTTAATTATACAATGCAGTATTGCTAAGTATACTTGGAAGGCAGCTATGCTCACCACTATACCACTAATGCTGCTCAAGTATTTGTACATCAGTTCTCCAGAACTTATTAATTTTATAACTGTAAATTCATACCTTTTGATCCCCTTCACCAATTTACCTCATCCCCTGACCCTGGTAATCACTAATTTACTCTGTTTTTATGAGTATTTTTTGTATGCCAAATAGAAGTGAAATCACACAGAATTTGTCATTCTTTGATTTCTTACATGTGTGTATATATATATATTTACATTTCTTTATTGATTCATGTATCAACAAATACTTAGGTTGTTTTCATACCTTGAGTATTGTAAATAAAGCTGTAATGAACATAACAGTGCCAGTATTTCTTCTAAACAGTGATTACATTTCCTTCAATTTATACCCAGAAGTGAGATGGATGAATCACATGGTAATTATATTTAAAATTTTTCGAGGAACCTCCATACGGTTTTCCATAATGTCTGTACCAGTTTACATTCCTACCAACAGCACACAAGCGTTCATTTTTTTTTTTTTTTTGACATCCTCACCAGCACTTAAAATCTCCAGTCTTTTGGATAATAGCCAACCTAACACATTGAGGTGATATCTCATTGTAGTTTTAATTTGCCTTTTCCTGATGATCAGTGATGTTGAGCATCTTTCATGTACCTGTTTGCCATTTGTGTATTTTCTTAGGACAAATGTCTATACAGGCCATTTTTCCATTTAATTGGAGTACATGTTTTGTTGTGGTTGTTGTTGCTGTTGTTGTTGAGTTACAGGAGTTCTTATATAGTTTGGAAATTAACTCCTTATCAGATATATATGGTTTCCAAATAGTTTCTTTCATTCTACAGGTAGTTTACCTTTGTGTTTGATGATTTTTTTTTTCCTGTACAGAAGCTTTTAGTGTAGTTTAGTCCCAATTAATGACTTTTGTTTCTGTTGTTTGTGCTTTTGGTGTCATTAAAAAAAAAAAAAAAAAAATTGCCAAGTGTCAAAAAGCCCATTTTCTTCTAGTTCTACACTCTCAGCTATTATTATTATTTGATCCATTTTGAGTTAATTTTCCTTAGTCGTGTTAAGTTTGGAGACTCTTTTCACTGTTTCGCATTTGGTTATGAACTTTTCCAACACCATTTATTGAAAAGACTATCTTCTCCCCATTGAGTATTATGGGCTCCCTTGTCCTAAATCAGTTCACCATATAAGCATGGGTTCATTTGTGGGCTCTTGATTCTGTACCATTCGCCTGTGTGTTTGTTTTTATGCCAGTACCACATTGTTTTGATTACTAGAGTTTTATAGTATAGTTAGAAGTCGGGAAGTGTGATTCCTCTAGTTTTGTTCTACTTTCTCAGAATTGCTTTGGCTATTCAGGGTCTTTGGTGGTCTCATACAAATTTTAGGATTGTTATTTCTACTTCTGTAAAAAAAAATGCCATTGAAATTTTGATAGGGATTACATTGAACCTATATATGGCTTTGGTTAGTACAAATATTTTTTAAATGTTTATTCTTTAATTATTCTTTAATAAATGGGATATCTTTCCATTTATTGGTGTCTTCTTCAATTTCTTTAATCAATGTTTTATAGTTTTCAGTGCATGGCTCTTTCACCTCCTTGGTTAAGTTCATTCCTACATTTTTTGTTGGTTTGTTTTTTCTTTTTTTTTTTGTAACCACTCTTAGTAGAATTGTTTTATTTCTTTTTCAGATAGTTTGCTGTTAGTGTATAGAAACATCACTCACTTTTGCATGTTAATTTTCTATCCTCAAGTTTTCTGAACTCGACCGTATCTAACAGATTTTACAGGTGTGTTTTGTCAGGGAAGCACCTTCATCAGTCAGATGAGCTTGGGATACTGGACTGCAGAGCTTGCAGCATATGCCCATTAATCACTTGGTGAGGTTCCTCTAGCGAGCCCTGTGAAGTGAGACCCAAGTGAACCTCCCAGGAAGTATCATGCAACACTGGGGAAGCTGGATATCCACCTTGGGCTCTGTTTTTCCCACTGGATTAACTTTATAGGCCCAGCAGGAGCCTCTTGGTTTGGTGGTGTGCCAGCCTAAGGGACAGGTGGTGCTATTTCAGTGAAACTTCTCCTCTTACACTTCAAATGTGGTCCTTCTCAGTCTCTTTTGTCTGGGGAATGCTTCAACCTCACCACTGAGTTCTGAGATTATTACAGTGGTGTCTTAACCATGGCGAGTTGCTAGTTGGTCTTCCTGTAAGAGACGCTGAAGTCAAGAAAGAACCCTGTTGCTATCTGATGTCAGTCTCCAAAATGCACCTAACATTTTTGGGGGGTGATTTTTATAGTTTCCTACTTATATCATCACCAAACATGATTTTCTTTCTTCCTTTCTAATTTAGATACCATTTTTTTTTCTCTTGACTGAGGGCTCTGGAAAGAACTTGTTGTACCATGCTAACTAAAAGTAGTGAAAGTAGTCACCCTTGCCTTGTGCCTGATCTTAGAAAATAAGCTTTCAGGGGCGCCTGGGTGGCTTAGTCGGTTGAGCGTCTGACTTTCGCTCAGGTCATGATCTCGCGGTTTGTGGGTTCAAGCCCCACATCGGGCTCTGTGCTGACTGCCAGCTCAGAGCCTGGAGCCTGTTTCAGAGTCTATCACTCCCTCTCTCTCTGACCCTCCCCTGCTCACGCTGTCTCTCTCTCTCCTAGAAATAAAATAAAACATTTAAAAAAAAAAAGAAAGAAAGAAAATAAGCTTTCAGCATTTCACCATTGAGTATGATGATGTCAGTTTTCCATACATTGATTTTATTACGTGGAGATATATTTTCCTTCCAGTCCTAGGTTGTTTATTTTTTTTTTTTTTTTTACAAAAGGGTGTTGTTGGGTTTCTCAAGTACTTTTGATGCATCAAGATGACATGTATTTTCCCCCTTTGTTTTGTGTTATGTGGCATATTACATTTGATGGATTCTCATGTGTTGAACCATCCTTGAATTTCAAAAATAAGTTCCACTTGGTCAAGGTCTGTTATCCTTTTAATATGCTGAATTCAGTTTAGTAGAATTTTGTTGAGGATTTTGCATCATTGTTCAATGGTCTATAGTTTTCTTTCCTTCTGGTGAGAAACAACTCATATCACCCATCTTTCAGCCCCTCCTGCTTTAAGCATAATCCGGCAACAAGTCCCAAGCCGATCAGATGGATGACGTAAGCCGGCAGGACCATGGCGGGCCATACTTCTTTTTCATATTAACTGAACAGAAGGCAGCTTTAAGGATTTGCTAGAATACGAAGCTGCATGAGAAGTCTATTAATCTGTCATCTCTTTACATCTCTGAGAAACTCAAGGCTTTTTAAAATTAAAATCATATGAATTTGTAAACAGTGCAAGTTCCTCCAGTTGTGTGAACGGCTGAGAATCACTGAAGAATGAGCAAATCGCTCCTTGCAAAATGTGCAAGCTGCTTTTGACCAGCTCCTTCCCAACCGCACGGCTTCATGCTTACACTTGTGCACAGGACACAGCACATGTTCCCCCCAGGCGTGCCTCATATTCAGGTGTGCTTTTTTTCCTCCTAGAAATAATTCTTTCCACCTCACTCACTGTAAAAATTGAAATATACATGGTCTTTGGTGTAAACAGTCTTTTAATCTCCACTAAGCATTCTTCGTTAGTTTTGTTTTTCTCTATCTTCCCATGTAAGCAAAGTAATTTTATTGCCTGTGAGAAAGCAATGATTATTTTATCTAAGACGTGAATAAATCACTCAGCAGTAGGCCCACTGCTTCTGCAGAGTGAAAGTGGAATCTGCAATATTTATGCTAAAATACATCTATCCAAGATCCAGCTTGGCCTAAGAGAAACGGACACAACTAAATATGTGAATGTAATCGCACTGTCCCTTAATGCAAAAGAGTGAGCAGAGGAGTTTTTGTTAAAAATGCCTCAACAATAATGTCCAAGCATATGGTGATTAATTGTTCAGTAGTATTGTAACGTTCCTGTCACTAGTCACATTGTTACCTAGGGTACTTTCTCCTGAATTCGCGGTTTCTATTATGAGGAAATGAAAATGATTACGTTTGGTGTTCAGCCATCTGCATCCACGCGGCTCATTCCAATTCTGCCCCTGCCTGTCCTTGGTGCGTGGAGGGTGGGAGAAACAGATCAGTATCCTGCTGGCCTGAGACCCTGCGATGGGGAGCGAGGGATGGCACCTCTAACACTGAGCAACTCCCGGAAGTACTTCCAGAGACCTCACCACCGAAAACCCCTTCCCCCCCTTCTGTTTACTCGGAGGTCAAGGGTCCGTATACATGTAGCACACATCACCCAGCAATTATGTGGGAAATAAATGTCACGCTCGGTCCTTATGTAAAGTCCCACACGCCAACTACGAAGCTGCACGTGGAAATCATCTCCGCTGCCCAGAGCTTCACCTGGGTTTGCTTCTCACTTCCCGGTGGGGGATGATGTCCCAGGGACCCCAGGCCGGGCTTCTCCAGGCGCCCCCTTCCCGCTTTGCGTGCCCCGTGCTCCCGGCTCGGCACGGCACAGCCATGAGCCTTAGGAACCAAGGGCACGTCTGTCACCCCCTGGCGAGAAAACGTCAGCTCCTACAACCCAACCGACGGGCTCTGCCCGTTAAAATTTCCAACGCTGCCGCCCCGCTGCAGACGCAGGGTGCCCCGAGCCGGGGTCACGTGGCCCCTGGCCCAGGCCTCCCCGCAGCCCCACCCCACTGCCCGGCGCCGCGTGCCCCTGGTCCCAGGCAGCTTCGCGCACGGCGGTGCCCACTGGGCACGGCGGTGGGCGGGCGCCTTTCGGGAGCGCGCGGCCGCTGCTCCGGGGCCGCCGCCCCCACGCTCTTCGAACGCTGCAAGCGAGCGCGTCAAGACGAGCCTCCACACCACTGCTTTGCTAAAAGAGACGAAAGCCTCGGATTCTTGGACTGAGGCAGCGGAAACGCCGGGTTTATCCGTTTGAAGTCCTTCACAAACACTTGTCGGAGGCAGAGCGGGCAAAGGGGGCCTCGGCCGGGAACGCGCGAGGAGGACTCGCCGCAGGCCCCGGGCGACGGCGCGGGGGCTTCCCGGGAGGGAGCCGTGAGGGGGGGCCCGACACGAAGCTGGGCCTCACACGAGGGTCCCGGAGAGAACTTCCAGGGGTACAGTAAGAGAGTATACTTCAATACTGAATTAAATACAAAATACAAACAGTCGTGGACATCAGCAGTGGTGTGTGTGTGTGTGTGTGTGTGTGTGGAAACCGTACATGTATAAATAAAACGCACTTAGAACAACAACAACAAAATAAAATTATACCTAATTACATCCAATGCTTTCTGAAGTATGAGATTGTCTAATATTTAAGTACAAAAGACGGGCTCTGCTCAATGTAACCTCAGACTTTAGGTGTTTTTCTTTTTCTTTTCTTTCTTTTTAGTTTTTTTTTTTTATATATAAACTGAAGTGCAGTTGATTTGGGGTAGGAAAAGACAGAGTTGGGGTGCGCTCGAGGGTAGAGCAAAGGTGAACAGAACACTAGGAACACTATATGTACCAAGAGCCAAAACACGACCTCCTATTGTGGTCCAGAAGCAAGATCCAGATGATTTTGCAAAATAAAGGTTTCCAAGGGCAGAGCAGGCGTTCTGCCTGCACACACAGACTTAAAGGTACACGGCCAGGCATCCAGCGAAAGATGCTTAAATAAATCAAATCGGCAAATGAGGAAAGGAGTCACTCATCTTCCCTCCTCCTCCCGCCCTTCCGCACCTGCTCGGCCGCCGGGCGCCCAGAGAGGCCCCAGCTGCCGGGCCTCCCCTCGCACGTGCTCCACGCACGGGGCCTCTCTGCCCCGCGGGGGCTCGCAGCGAGGGCCGCGGAAATGGGAAGGCGCTGCGGGTCTGGCCTCGACTAAGCAGCTGAGTCGGGAAGGGGATGGACCGAGATGCCCGGGAGGACAGTGTCTTGCCTGGGGTGGGGGGGGAGCACACTGGGGGGAAAGAGATCACGGGGGAGGGAAGAGATCACTGGGGGGGGAAGAGATCACTGGGGGGAGAGAGCGCTGGGAGGGGAGAGAGCGCTGGGGGGGAGAGAGCGCTGGGGGGTAGAAATCACTGGGGGGGAGAGAGCGCTGGGGGTGGAGAGAACGCTGGGGGTGGAGAGAACGCTGGGCGGGAGAGAGCGCTGGGGGGGGAGAGAGAGCTGGGGGGGAGAGAGTGCTGGGGG